>NC_138943.1:39900000-39917500 GCF_965226115.1 Aulonocara stuartgranti | reverse complement strand
GACTGCACCAAGAAAAACTGCAGTGTGTGTTGTGTGTCTTAAAGCTTACATGCTTAGTCAGCATCATGGAACACAATGTTCAAGTTCTGACACAAGGTGAGTTCGTACCAGCTCAGTGTGCGTACTGGGCCATTGTAAGGTGTGCAACGTCGACAACTACTTTATTCCTTTCTGCTCCACCTGATGCTCCAGCCTACATCACATGCAATGGTGAAGTAGTTATTTGATCCAGTGCTGAATTTGTATGTTTGCTTACTTTCAAAGAAATGAAGTCTCTAATTTTGATGGTAGTTTCATTTTAATGGAGAGAGACGATCGACCATGTCACTGAGTGTAACAAGAATCTGATCCCCAACAATCCTGCCAGAATTCTGATTGCCTGTGTTCCCATGTGGCCAGATTACAAACCTGATTTACTCAATCAAAGAAATTCCTCATCTGAGCTTGTTATCTGTAAGAAGCACAGCTGTCCACAGAATGAATTTCTTTTATTCCAGCCTCTCCACCACAATGGGAAAGACCAAAAAGCTGTGCAAGGTTTTAGGCCTACACACGAGTGGAATGGGCTCCAAGACCATCAGTGAGAAGCTGTTGGTGTGACTGTTCGGAAAGAGAAGAAATATAAACTGACTATCAAATGAATCTGAATTTAAGGACAGATTGAACCACAATCACCAAGAACACCATTGGTACCACACTACACCGTAAAACAGGAGTGCCAAACATACGAGATCATTTACAGACTCGATGTGCAGTTCAGTATTGACAGTGACATCACATGAAGTGTATATAAAGTGTGTCTGAATGGCAGAGATGCAGACATGTGTGCATGTGGCACAGAGCCATGGCTCAGTGTCTGAGTGAGCTTGAAGCCGTTTATGATTCTGAACCACAAACAAGCTCAAACTTTGGACTGTTTTACTGATGAAAACCTCCATTATGGCCGTTCATACTCCTCACAGTCATTAAACAATGAACAGTTAACCTGTTGAACCCCAATGCCTCCAATACCAGGGATGAGAGGGAGAACATCTGGTTTAACAGGATGTACTGCCAGACTTGTTACTTAAATATAGACATGTGGTGTCCACAGACACGTCAACAATCTCAGCTAAAAGCTCACAGAACTATTTCAACAACCACCAAAGAGCTAAAACAGCAAACGATTAGAGAGCAGCTAAACAGATTCTGCAAAAAGATGTAAACACAAAGCGCGGATCTCCCTCGGGGACGTACATGGACTTTGCTGAAAGGAGACATCTCACAGTTTCCGAGCTTCAGGTTTTGTAAGTCTGCGACCAAAATTCTTCACAAAGGTAAGACAAGCTGATTTTGTCTTCCCTTTGCTGTCTTGCTTCCACCATGATAAAATTGGACTTCCTGCACAGCTCTGTCTCGTGGTGTTCCTTGAGAGCAGTTTCCCATCATAAATCTGTATTTTCTGCCTTATTTGTTTCTTATTACACACTTATTACCACTCTCGTTTCTGACAGTGCTGTCAGACACTGTCTTGTTTTTCTCCCAAGAAAGCCAAATTTCTGCTATTCAATACTGAACAGCAGAACATGAACTGAACTTCAACCCATTGTGGCATTAATGGGTTTTCTTGGAACACCCACCAGGTCCCCTTGCTCAAGAAGACACATGTACGAGCCTGTCTGGAGTTAACCAGTGAACATCTAAAAGAACGCCAAGCTATAGTCAAACACAGTGGTGTTTTTCTGGGTACACTGAGGGGCCAATGGATGGGACCATGTACCGTCAGATCTTAGACTGTTCATTTATTTGAAAGATGACCTTACAAATTCAGCACACGATCAAAGAATTATTTCCCCCTGTATAAACCTGTTATTTTTAGGGTGGGTGCACAGCATCCTCACCTCCTTCTTTGGTGGTAAATGCCACAGTGTTGCTGGGTTGACTCTCAAAGCGATTGTTGGCCACAACCATGAACATCTTGTAGTTCGAGTAGGGCGCCAGGTCGCTGAGCATGCCAGATGGTTTGGCCGTAGTGCTATAGAAACCTTTGACCTTCTTCTCCTTACTGACCACCAGACCTGGAACCTGGCTAGACTCACGCCAGTAGTATAACTGGGAAGCAGAATGGGAAGAAAGGTGTTAATAGGCGAGACGTACAGCAGATGGGAGGACATTACACAAGAGAAATTATCCAAAATTGATCATGAAAGATAATTGGAAATTATGTAACGGAATAACAGGAGCGGGACCACGCCTCCAAACACGCTCCCTCCGGTTCTCATCTATATAGGTTCTCCCAGTTCTGCAAGCCGTCGTTCTCGTTTACGTGCCCCACCCTCCCTTCTTTAACTTCTTCACTTCTAATTAGTCCATGGGGATCTGCCAGGCTGCCATCGCCAGTCCCCTTCGAGGCCTTCCCCAATCGCAGTTCAATTCGTGACCATGCATCACCTTTACCTACTAAAACTCTGTCAAACCTAAAATGAGGATGTGAAATGATGCGTAATGTACCAACTCTGCAGTTTGTTCTCATTAGAAAAACCAAAGGCAGTCTTACTCTATACTCCTTGAACTCTCCCTGGACAGAGTTCAGGTCCACAGGGTTCCAGTGGATGATAACTTTGGTGCTGTCAACCTTTGATACCCGCAGGTCAGTGGGAGCATCAGTGGGCTCTGAACACATCCAAGTGGACACAATATGTGTGAACAGTCAGCAGTATTTTCAAAACAAATTGTCAGTTTGGTTTTCACTTTTCCTCAGCCTCCACATGGGTTGCTCTCATAAATGAAAAGCTGCTTCGTAGTCAGGATTTACTTACTGTCTTCTCCAGAGTATCCAATGACCAGGTTAGACTCTGGTCCTGCTCCAAACTCATTCCTGGCCTGGATTTTGAGCTCATAAGGCACATAGATTTCTGTATTGTGGACCACATGGTTAGTCCCCACTGTGGTCAGGTTATTCCACTCCTCTTCAGCGTCTTTTCGTCTCCACCACACAATGTAGTGCAGGTTTGGACCATTTCTTTCCAGATCAAGGAGAGGCTAGAAAAGTCAACAGAGAGATGCGCCTGAATTTACACATATTGGCAGGACAAACGATGAGTTATACTTATCAAATTACATGTTATAACTGTTTGGTGGTTATATACATTTACTTAGACATTGGAAGTTTTGCATCTAACCTTACTGTACAAGGGGATAAATTCTGATTGGACACTTCCAAGCTTATTCCACAACATGTCGTGTTTATTTGTGAACATGTTGATACATTTCATCATATTTCTGTGCATTATTTTTGATTTATTTATCATCTTGTTTTTGGTCAACAAAAAGGAACGCTGTTAGATGAAGCAACATTTTATGGGGAACGTTTTATCTTGATGCAAGGAAATGTGAGAAAGTTGTGCAGATTCACTCTGAAACTGTGAAACATCCATGCAAATGCATTAAATAAGGCAAAAAGACAGAGTCTGAACCAGTGTTGAGTTTGTTGGCTAATAATTTTTGTTAATAAAAAGAAGATGAAAATTATGATGAAATGTTTTGACACTTTTGTTGACCAATAAAAATCAGATGACAGGAGAGATTAGACCCAATCAGAATTAATCAGCTTGTGTAGCGAGCGGGACGACTTTTGATCTCCTTGGGCAGAAAAATTGATCTCACAAGCTGAGAGAAGATGTGAAGGAAATCACAACATTTTGTAAACTATACAGTACCCCGGCAAAAACATGACAAACTTTTAGTTAACTGAATTCACTTCAGATTAAGTCGACGACAATCTTATAATATTTAGTCACCTAAAACAAGTTAGATGCCTAATTATGACTTAAACTAAAAAGACTGAAGCTAAATCCAAATTTGCTGACAGAATTAAGACGGGTACTGTTCTACTCTCTCAGGCAAGCTTTCTTTAGCTCTTCAGGCTTCTTGACGGACACTGCAAAGCTCTTCTTTGGATGTTAGCGCCCTTTAGTTTGATTCTCTGATCCCATACAATTTCAATAATGTTGAGGTCCAGATTCTGGTAAGGCAAGGCAAGGCAAATTTATTTGTATAGCACAATTCAACAACAAGGTGATTCAAAGTGCTTTACAGAGACATTAGAAACAAAAACAAATAAAAAGCATGATTTAAAATTGATTAAAACAAGCAAACAAACAAACAAACTAAACACACACATTTCACACCTGTTCGCGTGATCTGAACCCTTATCGTAAGGGGAGATACCAGTCCTTCTGTGGACGAGCTACTTTCTATTTTAAATTCCCTGAATTTAAAATACTCTCTAGACCCAGTCTAGACCCAGTTGGGGAGCTACCCAGAGCTCTAAACCCACTTAACAAACAAACAAACAAACAAACAAACAAACAAACAAACAAACAAACAAAACAGTATATAAAATCAAACAGATAAAATCAGAACAGTAGATAAAATCAGTAGTTTAAATGTAAGTTTTGAAATTTAAGCTTAAAGTGTGGATTTGGTGCTTTATTCAAATGCAGCTGAGAACAGGTGAGTCTTCAACCTGGATTTAAATAAACTGAGTGTTTCAGCTGATCTGAGGCTTTCTGGGAGTTTGTTCCAGATATAAGGAGCATAAAAGCTGAATGCAGCTTCTCCGTGTCTGGTTCTGACTCTGGGAACTGATAAAAGACCGGATCCAGATGACCTGAGGGATCTGGAAGGTTCATACTGGGTCAGGAGGTCACTGATGTATTTTGGTCCTAAACCATTCAGAGCTTTATAGGCCAGCATCAGAACTTTAAAGTCTATCCTCTGACGGACAGGCAGCCAGTGTAAGGACCTCAGAGCTGGACTGATGTGGTCCACTTTTTTGGACTTAGTGAGGACTCGAGCAGCAGAGTTCTGAATGAGCTGTAGTTGTCTGACTGATTTTTTAGGTAGACCTGTAAAGATGCTGTTACAGTAATCAAGCCTACTAAAGATGAATGCATGGACTAGTTGGTAAGGCACATGCATGACTGAAGGTGTTCCACTGTGGATCTCTCTCTATCCAGGTCCACACATTGGCTGTAAATGGTTCTTATATAGTGCTTTTCTGCTCCGCCTGAGCATTCAAAGTTCCCTGTGTTTAGTATCACTGTTGTACTGAAAAGTTGAGCTCTTACACTGAGACCATTCTAATGAGGCTTATGCAAATCCTAGATTGATCAACATAAGGTCCATCTGTTTGGTCCTGTGTCAGCGCAACACTACATTTTTTCCAATCGTGTTTCTGTTGTAAATAGTGTTTTGGGCCTGCTGCTTTTACTCTTTTGTCCACTTTTGTGAAATAGACACACTGCACATCACGCCAAGATGTGCCACGTTTTCAGCTAATATCAACTTGTTGAAGCAAAAATACTGTTTTATGTCTGGCATACTGTTATCTTCGGCATTTTTCACTCTGCTAGTAACAAAATGCATAAAGATCCTATTTAACACTGCGGGGAACATGTGCCACCACACAAAACAGTCCTAGCTGCACCTTTGCACACAGGACTTTGTGCTTTCAGCTGACAGTGCTAACCACCAGCCTAAAACGTTTGTCATGGTCACCTGATTACACATCTGCATTCAGGTGACCCTCAGTTTCATTATACTGTTAACATGTTCTCAGTGCAGACTACACTGTCTCACTGATTCATTCCCCATACGAGACGTCATCTTACCTCCCAGGTGATCTCCATATTGTCCTTTCTGGACCCCCAACCCCGTAGGCCTTTGGGAATGGCATCTGGTGCTTGTTTCAACATAACAGAGCGCACTGACATTAACCAGAGTCAGCAAAGCTTCACACTTATTCAACTGCAACTGTAAACCTTTAGTGAACATACGTTTCCAAAACATTGTAGCTAATTTGAGTACATGTAAACTAATAAGACTGACCAATTGAAACATCAGAGGTCAGATGATTGCATGCGATGCTCCTTACCAGCTCCAGTGGTCTTGTACCGGGGCGAGGGGCGGCTGGGATCACTCTGACCTACTGAGTTGATGGCGATGACCCTGAACTGGTAGTTGACAAAGGGAGCGAGCTGCAGGATGACAGAGTTGAGGTCTCCAGGGTAAGATGACAAGTTCTGCCACCTACCCGGCTCCCAGCGGTCCTCTTCAAACTGGACCAAGAACTCTGAGGAGAGACAGAACTAATGAAAAAACCAAGACAGTAAAACCTGCTGCAGGTCTGTGAGTCCATGTGTTCTGGAAGCACGCCATGTCCCATCCATTTGTCCACTTCAGCTTGTTCAAAGATCCAGTATACATTTTACAACCTTTCAGTATCCACATGGATTATAATTTACCCAAATCCTTCAGTAATAGGATTTTGAGTTTAGCATCCATTCAGAATCAAGTCTCAACTGTGGTGACCTGAAACTAACTAGGCTACTTTTGCTTACACAGTCTCCCCAACAGGATCAGTTTCAAAAAAATAACACAATCCTGTCAGGATCCAGGTTGATGTGTGCCTACTTACCTGTGATGGGGCTCCTGTGCTCTTTTCCAGGGATCCAGGTGAGGCGAACGCTGCGTGCTGCTGGGTCTGACAAATCCAGATCCATGGGGGGGTCTGGACGGGCTGAAGAAAGACAAGACATGGCTTTGCTTGTGTCAGACACACAGAAACATGCATGCATTTGTAGACATGTTGAAGAACCTTTTTTCATCTAAAACAAATGACTCATTGGGAGCAGTGCAGAGAGTCTCCTCTCAGCATGGACACATAACACTGTCATCATAAAGGGTTCATACAAACAGTAAGACAAAGAGACACTAGTTTAAAAACAACAAGCACATAACAAATTAAAAACAGGACAGAGACAAACAGTAGATAACATAAAACTTCCAACTGAGCTGTGTGTTACCTGGAAGCAAGGCACTAGAGACTGAGGGGTTGAGAGTGGCCACCTCTGTGGGACAGGGTCAGGGAGCAGGAAGTGGGTACAAAGGTTAGAGTCTGCAGGTTAGTCTACAAGCCAATCAACAGCAAGGGATTAAGAATGCATTTAGCACACATAGTAATAAGGTAAGTTACACAGTTGTAGACAATCACATAATCACTGGTTTTACAAATAAAAATGCTCACACTGGTGACGACATGTGGATTAAAGAGTGCCTGCTATTATTTAAATACACACACGCACACGCACACACACACAGATAAAGGTAAACACTCGTTGAGGCTGAGGTAAAGTAGCAGACTGTCCTGTGGCACCATGGCTACACTCATGAACGCTGCCCCCTACAGGCCGAGCAGGAGAGGTGCCCTCAGCTCACAGCTACAGTCTGTGATAGTGTGGCATTTGAAAGCAGTTGGTGTTCTTTGCTCACGAACACTTGAAGCGTGTTGTTGAAAGATGACATGTTTGATGATGGACTAAATATAGACTCTGAATAATAAATGGGTGCAGTCTGTCTGTGTTGTGTTTTCAGGAACACGATGCTGTTCTCCAACCAGTCCCAAAGACTCAATCAGTCTGTGTAGGAGCATGCCACTGGAAGCACTGCTGTACTTCTTTCAGTGTCTCACACACTACTGCTGAACTACAAAATGCTGTATGACTCTCACATCACAGTGATTTGTTTCGTTTTTACACATTCACTGTAAATATCTGCTTCGTACGTACAATGACTGTTTTCAGCTAATACACAGCACCGTGCATAAAACTGAAGCCTTGAAATGTGCTGAAGCTCTTTGTCACATCCTGACACCATCAAAGTGCAGGCTGACTAGTTTCATTCAAGCATCAGAGCCATCACAATGATCTGAAGCAACATGAACATGAAAGTCTAAAGTAACAGAAGGTCTTTCACCAAATGCAGTTTAGGGATGGGTATCGAAAACCGGTTCTTGTTGAGAACCGGTTCCCACTGTTTCAATTCCTTGGAATCGTTTGCCACTTTTAAAAACGATTCCCTTATCGATTCCAGTCGCCCCGAATGACGTCATCACGTTGAGTAGCGTCTTTTACCCAGTAGGAAACACGGCGCCTGAGCGGCACAAACGCTCAAAAGTTTGGTTACACTTTATGAGAAAGGATGACAACAGGGCAACGTGCAATACTTGCAAAGTAGAGATTTCATCAAAGGGAGGAAACACTACGAACATGCAAAAGCATTTGCTCAAAAAACACGCGATTGCTTTCAACGAATGTCGTGTTTTTGATCCGCTCCGGACTAGCGAAGCTCAACCCAGCAGCAGCGGTAGCGTTTCCACGTCCTCTCCCGTTAATACTGCAGGTAACTAATCAATTAGCATTGCATATTATGTTGGCGCGATTTACCTTATTACAAAACCTGCTATTACTGTGCGTTGCATTTAGATAACCATGATGAGAGAGACAGAGTCTGGCTCAGATGCTGGCAGTTCTCGCTGCAGTCTACCGGTAGCGTCTCCTTTCAGGCCAGGATAGACGAATGTCACCCAGCAGTGACTCAGTTTGTGGTCAAAGGCTTGCACCCATTTGCCACAGCAGATGCCCCCGATTTCACTTTGGTAAGTGAATGTGTTTAATTGTAGGCAGGACATTACTGGATATTCTTGTGTAATTGCTACAGAATAATTTATGTTAAACTTTGTTATTGCTACAGGAGAATATTTATTTTATTATTTTACATATACATTTTTTTTCCTGGGGACCCTGTGACACCCCATTGAAGAGCCGTAGGCTGGATCTCTTAAGATCTCACTGTTGGGTTTGTAAGGCCATGTTACTCCTAAATTTCTATCTTGTTCAAAGAGAAGATATAAAACACAGTTCTAAGCTAATCGACTTTAGTGTTCTCCTTTTTAAAAAAAAAGAATCGATAAGAGAATCGATAAAGAATCGAATCGTTAAACAGAATCGAAAATGGAATCGGAATCGTTAAAATCTTATCAATACCCATCCCTAGTGCAGTTACATGTGCAGTATGTATGCACACGTCTTCAGCAGCTGAAACCAGTGCTTTACATGTTTTAGCCATCCATCCATCCATCCATTCGCTTCCGCTTGTCCTTTTCAGGGTCGCGGGGGGCGCTGGAGCCTATCCCAGCTGTCATAGGGCGAGAGGCGGGGTACACCCTGGACAGGTCGCCAGTCTGTCGCAGGGCCAACACACGTTTTAGCCATGTCTGCCTAAATCCACAGCGTGTTCACAGGGGGCCATTGATTGTTGGGTTTCCTCTGTATGTATCATTGTAGGTCTGCCTTACTACATAAAGGTGACTGTTGTTGGTAAGTGTAAATGTAAGAGAAAATGACATATTTTAAGAGTACACTCAGAGTAATGAACTAATGAAACAACACAATGTCCAGTCTGTATGTGAGTGTACCTAACACAGTGAGGCGAGCAGAGGCTGAGAGCTGGTCTATCTCAGATTTAGCAGTGCAGGTGTACGTCCCCTCGTCACCCTCGTTCACATTGGGGATGGACAGAGACTCATCATCCTTCTTCAACCTAGGAGACAGATACAGAAAAGACTGTCATACGTGTAGTAACAGCACTGGAGCTAGTCTTTATTCATATTCATACAAAAACCAAAGAAACTCATTCCTGGAAGAAGAGTGTTCAGATTTCTGTTCATATGAACTGCCTGTATGCTGACAGGCATCAGAGTAGCCAGCATACAAACCATTTGGGTCCATGAATTTACTTTTGTGGGTTTACGTTTAAAAACAGTCCCAGTACAATCCATTGAACATTGTTGGATTTTAAATCAGATAATCCAGATGTGACTGAAGACTTTCAGCTTCGATTCAAAGGGTTTGACAAAAGTGCTGCATCAGCAGTTTCGGATATAAAGGCTTTTTAAACAGTCTCATTTTCAGAGACTCAACACTAGTTGGAGTGTCAGGGAGCTTCATGGCCAGGCGAAGCTTCTTTATTCCAAGTGAAGTCAGGTGTTGGACTTTAATTGGGTAGCAAAGAAACGTGGATACAAGTGAAGAGAGCTACTATTAGGCTGGAAAAAAATCATGTCAGACAAACAGGAAGTAGTTTAGATCATGTGACATATTCTTTCAAACAAAAAAGGATGCTCTGGCCAGCTCAGCAATACCAAAAGACTGCAGAAGACAACTTAAGCCGATCATTTCAGCCTTTTCACAACATCTAGCCAAATCCTGAACAGAAGGAGACAGGCCTGAATCATCAGCCGAAAACTAGGCAAGGCAAGGCAAGTTTATTTGTATAGCACAATTCAACAACAAGGTGGTTCAAAGTGCTTTACAGAGACATTAGAAACAAAAACAAATAAAAAGCATGATTTAAAATTTATTAAAACAAGCAAACTAACTAACTAACTAATTAACAAACAAACAAACAAACAAAACAGATAAAATCAGTAGTTAAATGTAAGTTTTGAAATTTAAGCTTAAAGTGTGGATTTGGTGCTTTATTCAAATGCAGCTGAGAACAGGTGAGTCTTCAACCTGGATTTAAATAAACTGAGTGTTTCAGCTGATCTGAGGCTTTCTGGGAGTTTGTTCCAGATATAAGGAGCATAAAAGCTGAATGCAGCTTCTCCGTGTCTGGTTCTGACTCTGGGAACTGATAAAAGACCGGATCCAGATGACCTGAGGGATCTGGATGGTTCATACTGGGTCAGGAGGTCATTGATGTATTTTGGTCCTAAACCATTCAGAGCTTTATAGGCCAGCATCAGAACTTTAAAGTCTATCCTCTGACGGACAGGCAGCCAGTGTAAAGACCTCAGAGCTGGACTGATGTGGTCCACTTTTTTGGTCTTAGTGAGGACTCGAGCAGCAGAGTTCTGAATGAGCTGTAGTTGTCTGACTGATTTTTTAGGTAGACCTGTAAAGATGCTGTTACAGTAATCAAGCCTACTAAAGATGAATGCATGGACTAGTTTTTCCAGGTCCTGTTGAGACATCAGATCTTTTATCCTTGATATATTCTTGAGGTGATAGTAAGCTGATTTTGTTATTGTCTTAATGTGTTTTTCTAAGTTTAGGTCTGCATCCATCACTACACCCAAATTTCTCGCCTGGTTTGTGGTTTTTAGATGTATAGATTGAAGTTCTCTGGTGACCTGTAATCGTTTTTCTTTGGCTCCAAAGACTATTACCTCAGTTTTGTTTTTGTTTAGCTGGAGAAAATTGTGGCACAACCAGTCATTGATTTCCTCAATGCATTTACCAAGAGCCTGTACAGGGCCTCGGTCTCCTGGTGACATTGTGATATATATTTGTGTGTCATCTGCATAGCTGTGATAGTTTATTTTGTTGTTGTTTATAATCTGTGCCAGTGGGAGCATGGAGATGTTAAACAGAAGTGGTCCCAAGATGGAACCTTGGGGAACTCCACATGTGATGCTTGTCTGTTCAGATGTGAAGTTACCTATTGATACAAAGTATTTCCTGTTTTCTAAGTATGTCTTGAACCAGTTTAGTACAGTTCCTGAAAGACCTGCCCAGTTCTCCAGTCATTTGAGTAATATGTTGTGGTCAACTGTATCAAATGCTGCACTGAGATCCAGTAAAACTAGGACTGACATTTTTCCACTGTCTGTATTCAGACATATGTCATTAAACACTTTGGTCAGAGCAGTTTCAGTGCTGTGGTTCTGTCTAAAACCTGACTGGAAGGCATCGTAGCAATTATTCTGTTTTAAGAAGTAACTGAGCTGTTGAGAAACTGCTTTTTCAATGATCTTACTTAAAAACGGGAGATTTGAGATCGGCCTGTAGTTGTTCATTTGTGTCTTGTCAAGATTGCAACTGCTGTCTCCAGGTAGAAACAGCAGTGATACACCTGCTGCTGTCAGACCTGCAGGTATCAGGCTGTGATGTTCTCCTTTATAATGGACAGAAATATTTGGAGTGGCACAAATAATTTGTGGCATCTTCTTGAAGAACAGCTGATTGTTCTGTAAACAGTTTGAAATGGCTGTAAATAACTTTGTTTGCAAAACTTGTGCATATGATTTTAAAATTGACAATTTATATTTGCATTGAAAGTTATGAAATATGATTCATTAAACATGTTTGTGGTTGTTACGGTGAAAATATCACCTTTTCTACGGATTTTATGGTTTTTATCTGACTTTAGCTAAAGAATGTTAGCTACCGCTCACCGCTCGTCTGCAGCTTTATTTGAATGGAAAACTTCCACAACAGGCAAAAAAAAGCTTTTTGCTAAAAAAAAGATTCAGAGCAGAAGTTTTTTGCACTGCATTTTAAAATGAAAATATATTGCATTTATTTACAATTAAAGACACAGAGCAGGAGGTGTGTTACTGTTTTACATCCACAGACACACAAGAAAAGAAGCAGGCAACATGAGGTCAAGTTATGGCAATTTTATTTGTGTGTTTCAGTGCATGTATTTAGATTAGAGTTTTTAAAAACAAACAAACATCCCAAGAAGAAGGATGGGGAGAAAGAAAGGTGGAGAGAGGAGGAAGAAACTATTGATGTCCTCAAACTGGATGCTGCTGGGTCAGTTCTTCCTCAGCAGTCTGCTCCAGAATCCCCTCCTGTCCTCGGCTTGCTTTGCTTTTGCCTTCAGTTCTTTTAAGGTCTTGTTGAGCTGCTCCTCGGCATCTTTAAATGTTTCTTTCAGCTGCTGTTCGGCCAGTTTCCCTTTGTGTTTGAGGAGCTCTTTAGCTTCCTTTTTGTGCTTTCGTATTTCTTTAAGTGCGTCTTTGCAGTCTTTCTTGGTCACCGCAGAGCCGCTCATTTCTTTCTTGAATGCCTTCACCTCAATTTTCTCTTCTGCAAGTTCTTCTTGCACTTTCATCAGTTCCTTCTTCATGTTTTCAGCGTGACTCTTTGTATCTTCCATTTCTTTCTTTGCTTCCTGTGTTTTAATTTTCTCTTCCTCCAACACTTTTTGAGCTTCCAACAATTCTTTCTTCAAATTTTCAATCTCATTTTCTGCCTCGTGTTTACGTTTTTTCTCCTCTTCAAGTTGTTGCTTCACATGCAGTAATTCCTTCCTTAGTGTTTCAGCTTCAGCCGTTACATTTGCAGCTTCTTGTGTTGCCAACTGCATTTTCCTTTTGCCCTCTTCAAAAGCTTCCTGCACCTCCTGTAATTCCTGCATCACATTTCCTGCCTCCTTCTTTGCAGTTTGATATTTCTTTTTGGCTTCTTGAGCTGTGCTTTTCTCTTCCTCCAATGCTTTTTGAGCTTCCAACAGTTCTTTCTTCATCTTTTCATTCTGGTTTTCTGCCTGTTGTTTTCCCATCTTCTCTCCTTTAAGTTTGAGACCCACATGCAGTAATTCCTGCAATACTACTTCAGTTTCAAACTGTGAATTTTTAGCTTCTCCTCTTGATTTTTCTGCCTCTTCTTTTAATTTGACATTTTCAGCCTGTATCATTTGAAGTTCTTCTTGCAGGTTAATCAGCTGTACTGTATTGTGAGGTGAAGCACTCGCCGATCCTCTTCTCGTTCTCCCTCGATTCATTTTGGCCTTTTAAACAAAGGAGCCAACGTTTTGTAGAGGAGTGAAGTGAAGTTTTCGATGTTTCTTCGTCAGCTGTCGTTTGTCCTGCACAGAGATGCTGCTGTAGATGTGTCTCTAGCTGTGTCTGGATACAATGAAACATGCTGGAACTAAGTGCTTGTGTTGCACAGTTCTACTGAACATTCCATTTCATGCATGCTCCGCCCACATGGTCAGGAATGTCAGGTGCTGCATCACCAAATGCTGCTCCCGTTGCCTAGCAATAACAGCTGTTTACTTTTTGGGGTCTGGTTCATTATTTAATAAAGAAAACATGTCCAAGTATTGGGTGCTGAGGCTCAGCGCATATTCTAGCCTGCTGTGTGGGTGGGCAGCTAGAAATCACTGGTGGGCAACATGAGTGAGGAGAAAACTGGAGCAGCCAAGCAGGGAGCTGCAGGTTGCTGGTTTGAGTCTCTGTTCAGATGCTGGTGTCTCCTCTCTCTGAGATGTCTGCAAACAGTCCCAGATAAAACAATAAGGATAATAAACAAACACGTGACTAAAATAACAATTATGACTCTGATGTGTTTCATGTGTAGCAGGATGGCCTCTATACAGCAGTCGCTGCAAGCATCCACATCGCCACACTCACTTTTCTTTAAGCAGGCGTGCTGGGCTCCTCCTAAGGAAAGTTTGAAACTTCATTTCCTTCATGCTGGTGAACTTTTTACCAAATATTTTCATCAAAGCTTCTCCATCACTGACAGGGATTGTTTGGATCTTCACACTCATCTCCACCAACCCTAAAAAATGAGTCTCACTTTGCTCATATAATGCCAGGAGTGTCTCCATATTCCACAAAAGTCTGTGCAAACATGTAACAGTATCCCATATTCATAGAAATATTATTGATATTATAACAAAAGCTGTCACCAACACAATTGTCCCAAGTGCTTTTTTATTAGTTATTGCAAATGCTCGATTGCAGTTCTTGCTAGATGACAAAACCACTTATTAGGTTTAGAAGGAAATGACTTTTTCTACATGAGGTAAAGTTGGAGCTGTTTCCCCAAACTAAATGAAATCATCATTTAAAAAACTACAATCTGTATTTACTCTGAACATCTGTGTTAACATTTGGAAACATGTAAGTGTAACAAACATGTTAAAACATAAGAAATCAGGAAGGGGCATGTATAGGAATTTCTTTTACTTATGTATTAATCACATTATTTTATTGTATGATGCCTTGGTGCCACTGGATTTAAACATGTCTCACACTCATACAGTAAGACAAATGGTGGGGGTGGTGTAGTAAGGAAGTTGGGGGAAGCCGACAGCTCCACAGGAAGAGTCTTTTGTGTCTTCGAGGACTCTGGGAGGCAGCAAGGGAGTGTGAACCTTAAGGTGTGAAACAGCTGTGTACTGCCTTTTGTTCCTGGAGATATTTAACTGAGAGCCATGCTGGGCTCAGACTCTGCTGACCGTCTGTCCCGCGGTCATGCAGGGACTTCATCAAGCTTGGTTGTCTGTTCTTTGTGTGTTTGATTAATACAGTTTGTCAAAATGAAAACATGACTGTAGATTCAGACACGTGAGGCTGTGCTGATGAGACCAAACAAGGCAAATAAACAGTTTTAAAGGTGAACTGTGGGCAACGGTCAATTCTACCCTGGAGCCCAGAGGATTACACGTTATTTTTTAAAGTAACGCAATAGTTACTTAATTACTAGTAATTAATTACTTTTAGAATCTTGTAACTCAGTTACTAACTCAGTTACTTTTTTGAAGAAGTAACTAGTAACTATAATTAATTACTTTTTCAAAGTAACAACGCTGCTGATGACACCACCATTATCGGTCTGATCCAGAATGACGATGCGTCTGAGCGGAGGTGGATCAGCTGGTCCACTGGTACAGACTGTGGAGAAACTACCGGATGCTCCGCCCTCTTGCCATCCTCAACAACAGTCTGTATGTGAGGACCACTTCACATCACAAAAAGGTGGATCCTAAGGAATCTGAAGTGATCCACCATGTGCAGAACAAGGCCCAGATGAGGTTCTTCCTGTGGCAGCTGTGAAAGTTCCACAGGAGCTGCTGCCATCACCCGCTCTGTGTTGTGCACATGGATGAGTGTCTCAGCTACGTCACTCTGATAAACACTCTGAAGTAACCACTGATATATCATTAGCACACTGCACAATTATAGTTATTTTATTTATATAAGTTGCAAGAAAAATAACTACTCAAGTACAGTAACAAAGTATTTGTACTTCATTACCTCCCACCTCTGAGTATAGCCAGCTGCTCCTCAGGAGAAATGAGTGGCAGCTCAGTCAGCTTATTTTAAACCATTTCCCAAGTCCATGTACTTCTGTTAGTCTATAAACCATCATCATATATAACGTGTTGGCCTGCTTAGCAACAGTTGTGTTTCTCAGCCATGTCTTAAACTCGTCGCACCTTCTGCAGCTACACACTCAGCCTCGCTCCAGCTGACAGTGAAGGCTGTTTGGAACAAACCCGCTGACTCAGGGACCCGAACCTTTACCCTTCACTACAAATGCTTTATACATAGCTACTGGGGAAGAAACAGTGGGTAGGTTGGAGTGATATGGGTGGGGGCACTCCCCAACGTCCCAGTACAGCATTTGTAATTTAATGGACCCATCGAAACCACTAGAAAGAGACTCTGATCCTTTATTGACACACGCTGTAGAGATGAAGGGGTTAAAGGATTCACCTTCCCTTTGGCTCATTCAAACTGACTCAATTGTTGCCAAGGCAACACTTTTGGTTGTTTGAAGGCAATTGGTCTGCTCATTTTCTAAATGTGCCACTAATTAACCATGGATGTTGTGATGTTTACGGAACTTTTATTTTGAAAGGTCGAATGTAAGGCGGAAGGGGGTTATAAAAAAAGGAGACAACAGAAAACGGTAGATGAACAAGTTAGCGCTGCAGACTGTGTTGCCGCTGCAAGCCTGCGAATTAAAGAATGGTACTAAGAAATACTGAAGGTGTCATCATTAATGTTTGAGGCATGCAAACATTACAGATGTGTTCTGCTTTGGGTCTTGAAGAGTCATTGTCTGAACTATGAATCACCTGCATGTCACAAAACTGAGACTAGATTTTTAGTAACAGAGCCTCACTACAATTCACTGCTACAACTACACACCAATCACAGCACTGCAAACCACACCCAGGCCACTTTACCCTTGTTAAGGAATATATATATTTTCTTAGTGCTTATTTTCTGATTATTTTGTTTATGCATTTTAATAACAGGCCAGCTTTGACTCACACACCAGTTGCTCAGCCAGACTGGAGCTGTGCAGAGCTGCAGAGGCGGTATATTAAGAACAGGAAACAGATGCAGACAGAAGAAGTGAAACTAGGCAGAGGGTAGCGCACGTAATCACTCCACCAGCAACACACACATCAAGTAAGGCCAGAGGTAAAGAAGTTGTTTGGATTGAAACTGTGTGCGACGTGCGAGTGCCAAAATAACAGACTATGATGTACGCATCTGGCTTAATGCTCCAGACCTGCCGATGCTTAGCAGCGTGCACATCCCCTTTCCGGAAAGTAATGATTGAATAAATTGATTATAAATACTTTGACCACTCTGCGTCTTCTCTGTCCAGGAGAAGAATAAAAAGAACTGGGTTCGATACCCTTCACTACACTGTGAAACTTTGTTGTTAGATTCAGAGCAAATGAACAACTTTTCCCACAACCATGTTTAGTCAGGCTTGAAGCAGAGACAAAGAGGGTGACAGCACAGCACAGGTTGTTAAAAAAGAGCAAACGCAGGGGTCATTACCTCCATCCCAAGTAAAGAGGCTTGTCATCCTTCATCCAGGCCACACTGACAGGAAGGCTGGGGTCAGACGTCACCCTACACGTGAAGCGAGCCGTGGAGCCCCTGATGGCTGTCTGGTGCTCGGGGGCCTGAATGATGCGAGTCGGCTCTGGGTCACAGTTAAGATGAAGAGCAATGCACTACATGAACATTTTAGACGCATCCAATAACACAAGTGGTAGATAATACTGTGTGGAGCTGCATGGTCAGGTGCCACAGTCTCATCCAAAACAAGACCAATTTACTCTT
>NC_138943.1:39872500-39895000 GCF_965226115.1 Aulonocara stuartgranti | reverse complement strand
ACAGCCTCTTTTTTGAATCAACCTAGGACTGTTACTGTGAACCCTGGCAGGCTCTGTGCAGTCACTGAGGTCGCCTGTAAACAGGACCAACACTCTCTGGCTTATTTTGAAATAAATAAAATAAAAACAATGATGTTCGTTTAAGTTAACCAAGGGAACAACAAAGCCGGCTATTACAAGCTTGCATCAAACTTAGCCACACGTCATTTTGGTTTGTAGCCTTTTATTCACACTTTGATCTCCAGAGTGTCTTTGGCTTCACGTGAAACTACACATGATGGCATACATGAGGGCATTGGATATTATGTTAGCACCTTTGAAGCAAAAATAAATAATCATCCCACATATAATGTATGAAACCTTTTTACCTTTCATGTATTTTTTCTCTTCTAAACCATTTAGGTAACCAGTTTAGACTAAAAAAGCTTTGATCCAATCCCAGCTGTAGAATCCAGCAACGAGGCTTATGTGAGACTACTTTGGCTGCAGCCGACTTTGCGATGCAGATCTATAATGGATTAAAGCTGTGAGTGTCTACAAAGGAGCTGCTGAGAATGAGACGAATCCAGACCCATCGCTGAGCTGATGAAGGTGGCAGGACCAGCCTCAGACACCAGAGTGCATGTTTAGTCACTGCTGCTATAACACGAGCATAACTGGCAAACCTCACTCTCAGCCAGCAGTGTGATACTCAATATTCATCATGTGATTAAAGTCTGTTCCTCCATCCCTCGGGGATATATCCCATCTTCCCAAATCCTGTTCTTTCACAGTACTGTCTGCATGATTAATACAGAGATTCTCTGTGTACTTGAATTAAGGGTAGTTTGTGTGTTACTCTATGTTTATGTGTGATCCTTTAATAATGACTCTGCTGCCAGCACACACACGTTAGGTTTCAACCGATGTGCAGTCAAACATCTTCTATATTCCATAACTCGATATTCATGATTGTTTACAAAAATGTTGATAACACATGGTCAAATACTATACACACTTTGGAATTTAAATGTCATGTCATTCATATTTATCAACCAGAAAAATAAAGGATCATGTTCCTCCATCTCACACACGTTACGACTATCTGCCCAAAAAGGATGGCATCATTACTACCACCATCTGGGAGTCCAGCTGTGTGAACGCATCATTGTCTGTCTCCCTCTCTTCCTCTTATAATAACACAGCTGTGTGCAGCTGGTCATTCCCTTCCTGCTACTTAGGCTGTAGAAATCCCTCAGTCGATGCCAGCTCATTGTACTTACTGTGGCTTCCACATGTACCACGGGTTACTCTGTTATGTTTTGCCTACACTGGACTAACTTGGATGTCCTCTTAGTCCAAGTTAACAGGACATCCATGGATAATTCAGGAAATCCACCTGAATCTTCATCTGAGTGAATTATCTGCCTGTCCCTCTGCCAACTCCATTCAGAAAATACTTCTTTGTATTACTTATATTACGTGTTTTTCTTCTGTACCTGTTAAACTTTTACTTCAGTGTCCTGCATTTGGCTGCAAGAGTTGTGATGACTTTGGTCTGCAGTCTATGTTTCCTACAGGAGAAGCTGTTGTCTTAATAATCGGTTTAGAGGGTCCACATTTGTCTTCCATCCTGACTGAACATCACGATTGGCTCTCGCTGCCTCCCAGCAACCATACAATTGTGTTATTGACATCCTTACCTGGTGCCTGATCTCTGCCCCTAAGCTGCCTATACAGTCTCACCAAATCAGAACACGAGCCAATGGAAAAACACACCCACCATTCATTAGCTGCTGACATCATCCCACCCTCGTCCTATTTCCTGGGAGCTGGATTTCTTGCATTAACTTTAGAGGTTTGAATTGTTAAAAACAAACAACCTTTACATCTGTTATCTTCTCCCTTTTAACTTCTTCTGCAAAGAGCCACAATCTTTGCGAAACATCTACGATCCCATTGCGACGAGTGGAAGACTACCTTCTATACTCACCTGGGGCATCTACTCTGTCCCACCACGTGGACTTACCAATGCTCTGGTTGTCTTCCAGGCGTTGGTAAATAATGTGCTTTGGGACTTCCTTAATTGCTTCATCTTTGTCTACTTGGATGATATTCTCATGTTTTCAAACCACTATAGTCATGTTTACTACAAGTATTACTTCCTCCAAACCATCAACGTGTCTTTTAGACCCCATTCCTACAAAACTGCTCAAAGAAGTCCTGCCATTAATTAATTCTTCGATCTTAAATATGATCAACCTATCTCTAATGATCGGCTATGTACCACAGGCCTTCAAGCTGGCTGTAGTTAAACCTTTACTTATAAAGCCATCTCTAGACCCAGCAGTCTTAGCTAATTATAGGCCAATCTCCAACCTTCCTTTCATATCAAACATCCTTGAAAGAGTAGTTGTCAAACAGCTAACAGATCATCTGCAGAGGTTTATTTGAAGAGTTTCAGTCAGGTTTCAGAGCTCATCACAGCACAGAAACAGCTTTAGTGAAGGTTACAAATGATCTTCTTATGGCCTCTGACAGTGGACTCATCTCTGTGCTTGTCCTGCTAGACCTCAGTGCAGCGTTCGATACTGTCGACCATAATATCCTATTAGAGCGATTAGAACATGCTGTAGGTATTACAGGTACTGTGCTGCAGTGGTTTGTATCATATCTATCTAATAGACTCCAGTTTGTGCATGTAAATGGAGAGTCCTCTTCACACACTGAGGTTAATTATGGAGTTCCACAGGGTTCAGTGCTAGGACCAATTCTGTTTACATTATACATGCTTCCCTTAGGCAGCATCATTAGAAGACATAGCATACATTTACACTGCTATGCAGATGACACCCAGCTCTATCTGTCCATGAAGCCAGATAACACACACCAATGAGTTAAACTGCAGGAATGTCTTAAAGACATAAAGACCTGGATGGCCGCTAACTTTCTGCTTCTTAATTCAGTGTGTGAATGTGTGTGTGAATGTGTGGATGATTGTGTATAGTGTAAAGCGCTTTGGGGTCCTTAGGACCAAGTAAAGCGCTTTACAAATACAGACCATTTACCATTTAATTCAGATCAAACTGAGGTTATTGTACTGGGGCGATCGTGGCTCAAGAGTTGTCTTGTAATCGGAAGGTTGCCGGTTCGAGCCCTGGCTCGGACAGTCTCGGTCGTTGTGTCCATGGGCAAGACACTTCACCTACCGCCTACTGGTGTTGGCCAGAGGGGCCGATGGCACAATATGGCAGCCTCGCCTCTGTCAGTCTGCCCCAGGGCAGCTGTGGCTACAACTGTAGCTGCCTCCACCAGTGTGTGAGAGTGAATGAATAGTGGAATTGTAAAGTGCTTTGAGGGGTCCCGAAAAGCGCTATATAAATGCAATCCATTATTATTACTCGGCTCTGAAAAGCTTAGAAATATGGTCTCTAAGCAGATTCTTACTCTGGATGGCATTACCTTGGCCTCCAGTAACGCTGTGAGGAACCTTGGAGTCATTTTTGACCAGGACATGTCCTTCAACGCACATATTAAACAAATATGTAAGACTGCTTTCTTCCATTTGTGCAACATCTCTAAAGTTAGAAATATCCTGTCTCAGAGTGACGCTGAAAAACTAGTTCATGCATTTATTACTTCCAGGCTGGACGACTGTAATTCATTATTATCAGGAAGTCCAAAAAACTCACTGAAAAGCCTTCAGCTGATCCAAAATGCTGCAGCAAGAGTCCTGACAGGGACTAGAAAGAGAGAGCATATTTCTCCTGTTTTGGCTTCCTGTTAAATCCAGAATTGAATTCAAAATCCTGCTCCTCACATACAAGGTCTTAAATAATCAGGCCCCATCTTATCTTAATGACCTTGTAGTACCATATCACCCTATTAGAGCACTTCGCTCTCGCTCTGCAGGCCTACTTGTTGTTCCTAGAGTATTTAAAAGTAGAATGGGAGGCAGAGCCTTCAGTTTTCAGGCCCCTCTTCTGTGGAACCAGCTTCCAGTTTGGATTCAGGAGACAGACACTATCTCTACTTTCAAGATTAGGCTTCAAACTTTCCTTTTTGCTAAAGCATATAGTTAGGGCTGGACCAGGTGACCCTGAATCCTCCCTTAGTTATGCTGCAATAGACGTAGGCTGCCGGGGATTCCCATGATGCATTGAGTTTTTCCTTTCCAGTCACCTTTCTCACTCACTATGTATTAACAGACCTCTCTGCATTGAATCATATCTGTTATTAATCTCTGTC
Source organism: Aulonocara stuartgranti (assembly GCF_965226115.1). Classification (NCBI taxonomy): domain Eukaryota; kingdom Metazoa; phylum Chordata; class Actinopteri; order Cichliformes; family Cichlidae; genus Aulonocara; species Aulonocara stuartgranti. Next base: position 39,890,773 of record NC_138943.1, on the reverse strand, counting down.
TCTCTTCCACAGCATGTCTTTATCCTGTCTTCCTTCTCTCACCCCAACCAATCACAGACAGAGTCAAAGGGCCAAACCGGGAGCTGTGTGGTACCGAACAGTCGGCCCACCTGAAGCTCACAACTAATGGAACTCAAAGATCTCCACAGCCACACGTCTTTCTCAAAGCATTCCTCAGTTACGAGCTCCAATGTTCCCATCTCAGGAGTGTGAGTTTTCAGTCTATTGGTCATCACCTTCATTGATGTTTCTGGTTAAGGAGAGCATCCCATGTACCATTACTAAGAACACACTGCCACCATATTCCAGCACCTATCTAATCTCCAGGTGAGAAAGTCTTTCAAAAGTGATTAATTACAAACTTAGTTTAAAAACTGTCTCTTGTTTACATTAGTGGATTTGAAACTGAGGCAATCAGCAACCTGTCCATCTAAAGCCACCCAAACACTGGGCTGCCACTGGCCAATCAAAGCACTCCATTCTCAAATTTCAGACAGTCATTGTCAAGTACTGAAGAAATGAATACATTGTTAACCAGGTTCAATGTGCAGCAGTGTATTTTACAAGCAGCTTCCCCCTCCACATCACTAAATATATGCATCATATCTATTTTTGACTAAATGAGTGGCAAACTGCAAGGAACACAGGAGGTGGGCACAAAGTCAGACACAGGAATGTGATGGAAGATCTGTTCACTGAGCCTCTATTGCCACCTTCTATTTCTATAGTACATACTACTGAAATGTTAGAAGCATTGTCATGTTCAAGCTGCTACGCATTGTGCTCTATACTGCCACATCAGGGTTTGGCCTTCCTCTCAGTCATACAACCCTCTGTGTTTCTGATCCATGTGGGTCCTCGTAGTCACCAAAGTCTTTAAGCTTCATATTACTCTTACAGTCAATACACTGACTACAACAAACAACTAAAATCTAGCTTAAAATCTATATCCTAGATTTTGGCATTCGGCACTATGGGATAATAGGTGTTATTTGCTTTAGCTATAGGTAGTTAGGTTGTAGCTTGTTATTGTCTTTACATCATTATTAAAATAGTTAAAAAACAGCCAACATTAAGAGAAACACAATAAAGCAACCCAAACGTATCATTCAGTATGAAACTAACCCACTTCTACACATGTAAAGAGCAGTTAGGAGGTTAGACTGAGCTTCAGTGAGTCAGAAGGTTAGCACCACGTTACACCCTTAGGAGGTGAACAGGAAACCGAGCTGTCCTTATAGGAAGAGGAAACTCACCACCGTGGGGCTCAGAGGCATTGTAAGATGTGTCATTGTATGGCTCCTCTAGAAACAAGAGGCACACACAGTGGCACATCAATCTGCATAAAAACACTCACACAACCTGACAACAATGTTCAATGTAACAATGTTCAGTGTAACAATGTTCAGTGTAACAATGTTCAGTGTAACAATGTTCAGTGTAACAATGTTCAGTGTAACAATGTTCAGTGTAACAATGTTCAGTGTAACAATGTTCAAACAAACTGTTGGAAGAACGATCCAACATTTCACAATCAGGGCCCTGTTTCAGGAAGCCGGTTTAGTGGAAAAACTGAGTAAGTATACCCTGAGTTAACGAAAACTCTGGGTTTTCGGTTTCACAAAGCGAGTTCAGCTGAAGCCTGAGTGAGTCACTATGACGACACACGCCGTGAAGCTAACCTGCCCCCTAGCAGGTTTACTACAACTAACCCTGACTGTCCCCGCCTCTTTGTCGGAAACCTGACAGTAGGAAGTGTCAGACATGGCGTGCCACTTCCTTGAAGAGCCAGTAGATCGTGAAGCCCAAATTCTCCGCAGAGCTCCCCGCCGGGAGAGAGTGATCAGAGCGCGTTTGGACATTTTATCATTTCCTGATGATTTTCTGTGCGAACGTTACCGTTTCTCAGCACAATCTATAATTTATGTGAATAACATCCTCAGGCCATATATTACGCATGTGACACATCGCGGACATGCTCTCAGTTCTGTACATATTATTTGTATTGCACTTCGGTTTTTTGCAAACGGGAGCTTTCTGTATAATATTGGTGACGCTGAGCACGTTTCCAAGGCTACAGTCTGTCGGGCAGTCAGGAATGTTACAGTTGCACTGAAACGTCTCCTGTACTCGTTTGTGGTGTTCCCCGGTCATAGACCCACAAGATTTATCAAAGAGGGGTGCCACAAAATTGCAGGTATCAGGATGAACAAAACTTAATTTATGATGTGGTGATACTTGGACTACTACTTAAATTGTACATTTATTTTCAGGGTTCCCAGGCGTACAGATGGCACTCACATTCCAATCATTGCTCCTTCAGTAAATGAAGGAGACTATGTGAACAGGAAGTCTTTCCACAGCATTAATGTGCAGGTACATAGTTCCCTGTAGCATTTCAAACTAACAAATTATTTCATTATAGTAATGGATGCTAATTTGTGTTCTCTGCACTGTGAAGATCATATGTGATGCTGCCAACATTATCACAAATGTGGAAGCCAAGTGGCCAGGCTCTGTCCATGACTCACAAATATTCCGTGAATGTACACTGAGCACAAAATTTGGACATGGTGAGTTGAAAATACTTTAAAATATATAAAGACCAATTGCTTCAGGGACATTTGAACTGAAGTGTACCCTTCTGTCTTAGGAGAGTTCACTGGCTACTTGCTTGGTGATAGGGGGTATCCATGTTTACCCTATTTGCTTACCCCTTACCCTGACCCTGAACCGGGCCCACAGCAGCGATATAATCTGGCTAATTGCAGGACAAGAGCCAGAGTTGAAATGACTATCGGAATGCTTAAGGCCCGGTTCCAGTGCCTTCAAAGACTCAGGGTCACCCCAGAAAGGGCATGTGACATTATTGTGGCATGTGTGATTCTTCACAACATTGCCACAATTAGAGGAGAACACTGTCCTTCTGAACCAAACATCAGCAGTGATCCAAACCATGAACATCCTGACCCTCCCACGGACATACAAGATGGAAGCGCAGTCAGAGACACCATATGTCACAATCATTTCTTTTGACCCATCACCTCAACATGTTGAAAGAAGAATAAACAGATTTTTTGTTCAACTGGCTTTATTGGTCGCCTGTATTTCCTGTACACAAAGTATTAAAAGATGTAAACCTCATAAAGTGTCTCTGTTGCTTCCTCCTCTGTAACAGCTGTCAATGTTTCTTCATTATTTTCCTGTAGTAAAGAAATAGACAACATTGCTGTTCTACTGTAAACTCATATAATCTGTGGAGTATTACTCACAACTGCATGTTGGTCTGGCTCAACAGGAGGCTGCACCAGATGCAGTACACCATCACCATCAACTGATAGAATATGAGGTTTATACAGGTCACTTATAACTTACAAGGGACCAAATGGCAATTAACAAACATACCAATCACCTTACACTTCATTGTCATTATGCTCTCAAAGACAACCAAGCCTGAGGGAAGGCAAAATCAGTCGGAAAATAACTTCACTACAAAATAATTCATTATGGTAAAGAGTTTATCAAATGAATGAGCAGCACTGCAAAGGTGACTGTGAAGAAAGGATGTATGCACATCATGTATTATTTTGAATTTACCCCCTATGTAGGCACTTGTGTCTTGCGGGGTTATTGACTCAGAGGATGTCCCCGCAGAGATGCCTTCAGCCACAGGGCGCCCACTGTTTTGGCTGAGGGCCAACTGCTCAGCCTCTGTGAGTGGTGGTGGTGGAGGACCCCCACCTGTTTTTCGGGCCTCCGCTTTTTTTCTGTTGGCTATAACGGGTCACATTTGAGCATACAGAGTAAGCAAATATGTACTTGTAATGTGCTCAGATAATTTCAATAAGTGCTTACAGACAGAAAATTAATGTAGCCTCTAACTGCAATTGATTTACATGGGACAAACAGACCAAGCACTATGGCTCATAATACAATTACACCTTACCTGTTTGGACTATATTTTTATATTTCATTTTTACTTGCTGCCAGGAACGTTTGGGGCCTGTTGGGTTGCACCTGCGCTCACATCACGTCACAAAATAAAATGTATAAAATAACAAATAAAATAACATATGATAAAATAACGTGTTAAATGGGTGGAAATCCCTCGATCAATGTTTAAATTAACACTCACGCATTGACTCTGTCGGCTATGTTTTGCCATGCATGCTCTCTTTCTTTTGCAGCTGAGGCTGTGTTACTTTTTTCCGCGGAATTTGCATGTTATCGGCATATGCTGCCATCAGAATTTCGGCCTCAAGCGCTGTAAAATACATTGACCGCGCCTTCTTTCCCTCCGTCTCCATGGTGACTCGCTTACTCTGTGCTCCGCTTATCAGGGCTTTATGTATCCTCGTGCGCGCGCTTCACTTGGGGTTAAAGCAACTCCGCGTTGACTGAACTAATTGTTATCAGCCTTTCTGAAACCGAATATTCCGAGTTGGACAGTTCGGGGTTACTCAACCCTGAGTATCGTTTTTCACTCTGAGTTTTCTAAACCGGCTTCCTGAAATAGGGCCCTGGTCTTTCAGAGGCAGCATTAGGAAATCATCACAAAGGTTATGGTTTCGTGCATGACATGTCATAACATCCTCTCCAGTTAGATAGATGGGGTCTTACTCTACTTGGGTTAAAGTAGTGTATGTGTTCAAAACAGACAAAGCAGATAAGAGTTTAGCAGGAAACAGCAGCTCTAACGACACAACAGCAATAATCACTTTGGCAACTGACTGCTTCAGGATCCAACTCGTAATTAGTTTGTGTGTGTGTGTGTGTTCGTGTGTGTGTGTGTGTGTGTGTGTGTGTGTGTGTGTTCGTGTGTGTGTGTGTGTGTGTGTGTTCGTGTGTGTGTGTGTGTGTGTGTGTGTGTGTGTGTGTGCGTGTGTGTGTGTGTGTTTGTGTGCGTGTGTGTGTGTGTGTTCGTGTGTGTGTGTGTGTGTGTGTGTGTGTGTGTGTGTAAGTGTTTGTGTGTGTGTGTGTGTGTGTGTGTGTGTGTGTGTGTGTGTGCGTGTGTGTGTGTGTGTTTGTGTGTGTGTGTGTGTGTGTGTGTAAGTGTTTGTGTGTGTGTGTGTGTGTGTGTGTGTGTGTGTGTGTGTGTGTGTGCGTGTGTGTGTGTAAGTGTTTGTGTGTTTGTGTGTGTGTGTGTGTGTGTGTGTGTGTGTGTGTGTGTGTGTGTGTGTGTTGCATACTTACTGGTCTGAACTTTGAGTTTGTATGGGTTCTTCTCCTGGATGGTGTGTGTGAACAGAAAGCGAGCTTTACAGCTGTAGTCTGTGTTTGCATCTTGGGCCAAAACATTGGAGAAGTAGAGGTCTCCATTAAGACCCATGGACACTCGTTTATCCTGAGGGATTGGACTCATATCTCAAGGTCACAAGAACAGACAGAAATGAAGAATAAGAGAGAAGGAATGAAACCACATCGATAAGTTTAGGATTTCATATATCAGCTGCAAGTTCAATAATGTTCAATGCTAGATTGGATCTGGGCAGCTCAGCGTGTACCTGAAAAGATGTAAAACAGGTTTTTGGCTCTAAAGTGGTCCTTCCAGGTCATTAAACAGACATGTCTTTATTTTTAAATCTGGTTGAGTCAAAGTGCCTTCCTTCCATTTTTTAATACCTATGCAAGATTTCCTCTTGCAGTGAAAGAATGCAAAGAGGGGCCATGTCATCTGAGCAGCTGGGACTAAAATACAGACCACTTCTATATTTGCCACAAGTATGTCTATGTTTGATCTAGAGTTTGACGACATTTCTCAACTAGACTGAGTGCAACAGATGGTTATCCAACGTTTTGATGTCGTTTAAACTTCCAATTCAGTTAAAACACAATGATGTCACTCCTTAAAAGCGTCCTGACGTGTGACAAAGTTATCTTTCCAACAATTTTTTGTTAGGTCCAATATTTGCACCCAATATTTTCGTTGTTGCATGGACTCTGCTTGGTATTATATGCTTTGTTGTGTCATTCATATATAGCTGCTTGAAGTATTACCATGACACATAAGTGATCTCTGGAAAAGCCAAAATGTCAACCTACAAACACAGAAGTAACAATCTCTTCAGGGCTACTGGAGACAGTTTGCTGCTTCTATTTTCACATATAACTCAAATCAACATCAGCTCAAGCAAAACTGGTATGGCCCAGATCTGCCCCACACAATGTGCTTACACATGGCCCACATAGTGCAAACAATGACGGCCCTTTGGTGGCCCAGATCTGGTTTGCCAGAGGTGGCCCACACACGAGCCAGCACATGGCTCGTGTTGCAGACACACTGCTGGTCCTGTGCTGGCCCAGAACAGTTTCAACTCTGGGCCCAGATGTCAGCCTAATGTGTACCTTAATCAAGCCGTGTAATAACAACATGTGCCAGAACATAATAGTGCAAAAGTAACATGACGAAACTCTGTTCAGACTGATTGTTACATAGCACTTTTCTACTCTCCTGGATTACTCAAAGCACTCTATACAACATACCACATTCACACCCTTTCCATAAACTGAGTGCTTCCTAACTACATTTATGCAAACTGGAGGAACCAGGGATCAAACCACTAACCTTCCGATCACTAGATGACCTGCTCTACCGCCTGAGCTACAGCCACCCGGTGGTAAACATGAGTAAACCCTCACTAGGTTTTGGATAAAGTGTACACTCACAAACAGTCAGAAGTGCCAGCTTGATGCTGGATCCAGGCCAGAGCTGTTTTCTGTGAGCCTGGGCCACATACACCAAACCACAATTGGGCCAGACCTGCCTGCTATGTGGGATGCTGATGTGTTATTCTACAGTCACTACAGACAATCCTCCAGTACACCCACACAGATGTCAAGGCGAAGCATCCCCCATTGTAAGTGTGCGATGGGTGACATAACCCATCTGACTGTTAACACAGAGCCCCAGGACCAATCAGCAGCTGGGCCAGCAATCCTAATGATGCATCGGTGTGTCTGCTCTGGCTTCCTGTTGTTTGTTTATGACTGTGTTTGTGTCACAAGCTTTATGGTGAACAGGTCAGTTCAGGTTAACAGCCATTTACAGCAATGTCAGTTTCCAAGCAGGACAAATGTCCAGTCTATATTTCAGTTTCAGTTTTACATAGAGAATTATAGACTGGACTGAATAAAAATTGGTATTGTTCAACTAAATAGCTTCTTGCCTCTGGCTGTAAAACAGCTAATGGCTGAACATGAGGCCTGCTCTGTCAGCTAACAGTGGCATGAACTTGTGCAGAGAAGCCTAAGCCTAAGGACCAGAGCAGCACGAGGCGCCGGGAATCAGAAAAAACACAGGAGTCCTAAATAAAATGCACCTCATACATCAAGCTAGCTGTGCTGAAGAACTTTAACAAAGCAATCAGGTTATCCCTAAGAATGAATGACTGATAGGTGAAGCCAGTCTGGGTTCAGATTCCTACAAGTGTCTCTCTAACAGCGAGGAAACAGATACCACATGCTACAAAAAAGAAGAGGGTTTAGTGATTGGGGGAGTTTGAAACTCACTGCTGTCCATCCAGAAGGTGAACGGAGGAGGCAGACCTGGTGGGGGGTTGCAAGGTAGAACCAGTGCGGAGCCTTCAGTCACAGATACTGGCTCCAGCACCTCCTTAGGCCACAGAGGAGCCTCTGGAGGATTGGGGGAAATATGAACAACAGGATTCAGCTACTAGTTGAAAATATAAGAAATACAATTAGCACTGAGCTGTTGGTGCAGATAGATATCTGTCACCATCCATGAATCCACTTATTACTCCAAAGTTTCAAGGGGTGTGTTCTGCATATCACAAATGAATGAATGACATGTAAACAGCAATTAGTGTGTTCTGTGATCTTACTGGAGACCCGGAGCAGGATTTTGTTGGACAGAGACACTCCAAAGTCATTGGTGGCAAAACACTGGTATTCTCCCTCGTAGTCCTCTGGCCGACCTCCGCTGCGGAAGCCAATCTCCAGGGTTCCCGAGCGTTTTCGCATCGTCACCCTGGGATCTTTCCCAATATTGAAAAACTTCCCATTTCTTCGCCATGAAAACCTAAGATTTAGTTGAAGAAATCAAAGAATTATATCTCTTATAACCTTGTTTTCCAAGAGCAGACATTATCTATGTGTAACCACACTGAGGCAGGAAACACCGGGCAAAATATAACCACAAATAAACAGCAGCTCTCATAGCTGGACTGGCCATCGGGCATACCGGGCATTTGCCCGGTGGGCCGCTGGAGATTTTTTGTTTTTATGGGCCGATGGATTTTTTTATTTTTTTTTTAGGATAAGATAAGATAGAACTTTATTAATCCCTCGGGTGGGTTCCTCTGGGAAATTCGATTTCCAAAAAAGCACAGCACCGACAGAAGTTACAGAGTTATACACACACACATATATATAAATACAGAGACAATATAAATAAAATATACGAAGGGGATAAATAGAATAAATAGGAATAAAAATAAAAATACAAGTGAATTGCACATTTCAAGTATTGAGTCTATTGCACTGTTGACTATTTACAAAAGTATTGCACAAAAGGTATTGCACAGTGAGGTGAAGAGGCACTACAGCTTAGTTGTTCCCCCCTCCTTTGTCCTCCTGTTTCCCCTCCCTCTCCCCTCCAGAGAGGAGTTAAACAGTCTGATGGCGTGTGGGACAAAGGAGTTTTTAAGTCTGTTAGTTCTTGTCTTTGGGAGAAGCAACCTGTCACTGAACAGACTCTTCTGGTTGTTTATGGCCGTGTGCAGAGGATGCCCAGCATTGTTCATAATGTCCATCAGTTTCTTTAATGTCCTTTTCTCTGCCACTGTCACCAGAGTGTCCAGCTTCATGCCGACCACAGAGCTAGCCCTCCTGATCAGTTTCTCCAGCCTGGATGAGTCCTTCTTTGCTGTGCTGCTCCCCCAGCACACCACAGCATAGAAAAGTACTCCAGCAACCACCGACTGGTAAAACATCCTCAGGAGGAAGGGTATATATAATGAAAGGTGTTGGATTGGCCAATTGGTCATGATCGACTCTGGGCTGGACCAATTACAGCCGAGGAGGCCGGATGCACCCTCCCCCTTGTTTAGCAATCATGTGATTTTCGCGCATTGCATGCCGGGAACTCGTGGCAAAACAATCCAAGTACCGCATCAAATGCAAGCATTTGCAGCACCGCAAAACGTTCATTCTCCGGTTCCAATACCTTCTTGTTTTTTCTTTGCCGCACAAAAAAGGAATGTACAAAACAAAAGGAGAACAATGCCGGTCCATACAAAGACAGACTCCACGAAAAGACAAAGAAAAGATACGAGGAAAAAATCAAAGGAGTGAAAGGGTCAGACCCTTACGAGCACACAGAGTGGACAAAAGACGTCAGCGTGCTGCCCAACTTTCACCACGCTCAGATTTATAATCATACGCTTCTTGGAGTGAGTGCATACACTCATGAAGTTTAGTAACTTCAGGTCACTGCAACAAGCCCAGGTACAGTTTACTGACGGATGGGTGCAGGACCTTGAAATGCACCGTGTAGAACGAAAGACCATCGTACGTATCATAAGTTTACCAGTCTCACAAATCGTCTTCATAAATACACATTCCTTAACAGTTTATTAATAGGACCTTTGAGCTCAACGGTAATTAATTAGTAGTGGAAATAATTTCTGGTAGCATCACAGAAATGTAGCAGTGACAATAATACTGTATGCTGTAATCGCACTGGACAATTAGTGATACAAAAAACCTGTTTTATCCTGTGAATAAAAGTATATGTTTTTGTCAATGTACCATAATAACAGAAGCGAAACGCAATATTGTGTCAGGACAATTCACTATTTATGCACAATAAACAAAGGAGCATAGCGCGACAATTTCTGTTCAGCGCCAGACTTGCTTGTAACCTATATCACTAATTATGTTATGAAAATGACGCATTAACTACAACAGCAGACTGACCTTTGTGGGAATGCTTGGAGCAGACTAACCTGTGAGCTGGAGGGTTCTGGGACGTTATATTTGGTATATCCAGACCATCTGTTGGCTCTTTGTTACTTCGGAAACATGGCTTAAAAAATTTCTCTTCAACGACGTAATCCGATAAAAAAAAAACCGATCTCTTTACCCGTCGGCTTCCTGTGGCTGTCATGCGACCGGCTATTGAAGTTAATAATACAACAGCTTCTTGCCATTTTTGTGTTTCTTTTTATCGCTGTGTGACTGATTTCAATTGAAAGCCTGCGTGAGCTAGTACCTCTTGCCACGAGTTCCCAGAATCCTTTGCGGTTTTACCCCTGAATGACGTCACGTTTTCAATCTTTATCCTGGTGGGCCGGTCTCTAGTCAAAATGCCCGGGCCGATTTTTTGTCCCAGTCCAGCCTTGGCAGCTCTCCAAATAATAAAAGGAAAAAAATCTAACTCAAATTAGATTTTTTGTTTGTGTTTTACATTATTTATACGTTTTTCTCTGAAAGTGTCTGATTGTTTAGACGTATGTTTTGCTTTTTCATTTGAGCTGAAACTTCAGTGGAGACGACATGATGATGATGATGATGATGAGCCTGTATTTGTCACACGCACATGTTCACATGCTTCATGTCGATGCTAAATGTTGCACTTTGCTTCACGTTGCTTAGAACGTCCACATTTTGACTTTTACTCAGTATTTTCTCCTTTTTGTCCACTCAGGACTGCACTGTACAATTTCTTTACCCAATGTTGTCGTATAACAGCTTGTGTGTGTATACATTTTGTTTGTTTTTAACTACCTCTGTCTAGTCTATTTTGTAGTGTGTTTGTAAAAAAGCACAATTTCACCACACCATTGCAAGCTAAGGCTGTTTATATTAAACACATCAGACACCAAGGACACACTAACACTGTGATAATGATCTTTTCATTGTTTAACAAGCAGAAATGCCAAAGTTCTCTGCTTGTTACCAGGTGACATAAGGTACTGCTGATCAATGCACTCGACTAACTGTTCAGAAGAAACCAATACGTGACATGTACACTGGGACCACCTGTATAAAAGCCGACGTTTGGCAGTTTTCTGGTATGCTAAAAAGGAAAGACCACAGAAATAATCTTAGTGATGCAACTGGTGCTGCCCAACATGGACACAACACGATTTCCAGAACAAATAAAAGTCCCTCATTCAACAGTGAGAGTGATCGTGCACAAATGGAAATCAAGCCTCCCAGGATATACATACCAACCAAGGTCACCCTGAGGTCACACAACGCTCAGAGAAACTGCAAGAACTCCAGAGGCTACATCTTAGTACGTTCAAAGGTACAGTACAGTTTGATAAAGACTAACCAAGCATGGCTTCTTTGGAAAATCTACCAGGAGAAAGCATCTTTATCCATTGGAACATGTGGTTCTATTTCATTCTGTTTTAGTATCGTCTAAGGACCTGATTCAGTCCTAATAAACAAAACCCTACAATTAAAAGAAGATGTATTTTTCACATGACTGTATATTACTCAACTGTTATATGATGGCAGTACAAATATCCACCACACAGTCTGCACGTGCGTTTAGTAATACTTTAATCCGTGTGGTTGGTTAGTGAGGAAGTCAGCTCCAGTTTTAGTGAGGCGTGGGGATTTACAAGTAAAGCTTCCTGTTGTTTTTCAGCAAGTAACAGCTGTGCTCGGCCTGTTTGTGGTGCAGCACAGAGCACCGAACCAGGAGAGAGTGTGTGTGTGTTATGTAGTTAGAGACTGATTGCAAGTAAGTGAACAATCCTTTTTGGTGAATGATCCATGTCCACCATGTGCATTACTGAAGCAGAGGAGACACAGCATGTGCACATGGCGTAGTGGCTCTGAGTGGCTGTTTGTGAGGTTGTGTACTTATCTGTGTGAACACAAAAATCTTCCTGTCTCCAGTGAAACAATGAACCACTGCTCTGAGCTGCCCATACACCCAGTGATGTAAGCAGTGGTGTCTGTGTTTGTGTTTAGGCCTGGTCTGAGTTTGACTTACAGAGGTGTGACTTGGTGTTAGCTATTCCTTTAAGCCTCATCCCCGTGTGTGAGGCATCAAATGCTCCAGAGCAACAGCGGGACAGAGAAAGGTACAAACACTGTAAACCAATGTGACAGCTCATTTGTGTATGAGCCTCGGTGCTGAGCAGAGCTGAATTGTAAACAGATTAATCTAAAACCATGGATGGCTTTATTGATCCAAACGTCTGTATCTTGTGGTTCCCATAATTTACTCCAATGCTCTCTTCTGGCTTTTCCTTGACCCAAACCTTTTAAGATCTCACATCTCTGAGGCTCTTTCAACCCCTGTTGTGGAGACGGCCCAGCAGCAGCTGCACTTTTTCAAGGGTTTAAGGAGGAATCAGTCGGTGCTGGTGAACTTTTACCGTTCTACAGTTGTTCTACACATGCCATTACTGTGTTGTATGCCGGCTGAGACTATAAGCCCTTGATGTCTCCTCTGACCGACCTCGTCACCTGGAAGGGTAGGAACCTGAGAAGGTTCCTCATCTGTGGTTCCCTCATCACAGACTTCACTAGGTCTCAGGTGGTGCAGTCCGGTACTCGGCCTGTAGATGGCCTTTGAGTAGGGAGGATTGCCATAGTCTGCCAATGGACTGTGTATGTTTTTAACTCTCTGAGCCTAGGAAAGGTTGAGGTCTTGTACAAGCCTTTGGGTGGTGCTTGGAGCCTCTCCACTCCCTTGTCAGCCTCATCAGCTGCAGTATAAATAAACCAGCTCTGCAGCCCAGTCTCTGCTAGATTATTATACTCACCTCTACAACCTGCCTGCTTACCCTTCAACAGCGTCTTCCCTCGTGGGGAAATCCGTTTTGAAATCCTCTGCAAAAAATCACCTGGACTAACTTATGTCTGTCCCCTTGAGCCTGCTTCTCTAGACCTGTGCAGTTCCCAGACTTCCGTTTCCTCCCTGTTGCAACATACAAAGTGCACATGTGTCCATATAAAAGCCTTTTGTCCATAACTATTCCCTGTGGCCCTTTGATGTTGCTCCTGAGTCACTGCTTCAGCTGGCCACCATCAGCTGGACCAGAGAATAAACAGTATTAAAGTAGCAGGAGTAAAAAAGTAGAATGCTTACATAGAATATTGTTCTTGTTCTATGACAGTAAAGACGGTAATTTGTAAGTTTGCTCACTGATACAGAAATGAACAAGCTCTAATTTTTATGGTAGTGCAATTTTAATGGAGAGAGACAGAATATCAACCAAAAATCCAGAAAAAGCACATTACATAAAGGTTATATATTGAAGTGGATGTCACTGAGTGAAACAAGTATTGATCCCCTACAAACCAGCCAGAATTCTGGTTCCCACAGACTGGCTCAGTGGCACAGAGACTGTAATCAGTCAATCCATTACAAAAACTCCTCGTCCAATCTCATTATACACTCAACAAAAATATAAACGCAACACCTTTGTTACTGCTCCCATTCCCCATGGGATGGACGTAGAGACCTAAAATTCATTCCAGATACACAATATAACCATCCCTCCCAAACAGTGGTCACAAATCAGTCCAAATGTGTGGTAGTGGGCACATCTGCTATATTGAGATAATCCATCCCACCTCACAGGTGTGCCACATCAGGATGCTGATCTGACATCATGAGTAGTGCACAGGTGTACCTCAGACTGCCCACAACAAAAGGCCACCCTGGAATGTGCAGTTTTTTGCACTATTGGGGGTCTGGGGACCCAGAACCGGTCAGTATCTGGTGTGACCACCATTTGCCTCATGCAGTGCAACACATCGTCGCATGGAGTCTATCAGATTGTCAATTGTGGCCTGTGGAATGTTGGTCCACTCCACTTCAATGGCTGTGCGAGGTTGTTGGATATTCGTGGGAACTGGTACACGCTGTCGTATACGCCGGTCAAGCACATCCCGAACATGCTCAATGGGTGACATGTCCGGTGAGTATGCTGGCCATGCAAGAACTGGGACATTCTCAGCTGCCATCTGCCCTGAACAATGTGAACCATGATTCATCCGTGAAGCGCACACCTCTCCAACGTGCCAGACGCCATCGAATGTGAGCATTTGCCCACACAAGTCTGTTACGGCGACGAGCTGGAGTCAGGTCAAGACCCCGATGAGGACGACGGGCATGCAGTTGAGCGTCCCTGAGACGGTTTCTGACAGTTTGTGCAGAAATTGTTTGGTTGTGCAAACCAATTGTTCCAGCAGCTGTCTGGGTGGCTGGTCTCAGACGATCTTGGAGGTGAACCTGCCGGATGTGGAGGTCCTGGGCTGGTGTGGTTACACGAGGTCTGCGGTTGTGAGGCCGGTTGGATGTGCTGCCATATTCTCTGAAACGCCTGGAGACGGCTTATGGTTGAGAAATGAACATTCAATGCACGGGCGACAGATCTGGTTGACATTCCTGCTGTCAGCATGCCAATTGCACGCTCCCTCGTTGCTTGTGGCATCTGTGGCATTTTGCTGTGAACCAAAACTGCACATTCCAGGGTGGCCTTTTGTTGTGGGCAGTCTGAGGTACACCTGTGCACTACTCATGATGTCAGATCAGCATCCTGATGTGGCACACCTGTGAGGTGGGATGGATTATCTCAATATGGCAGATGTGCCCACTACCACACATTTGGACTGATTTGTGACCACTGTTTGGGAGGGATGGTTATATTGTGTATCTGGAATGAATTTTAGGTCTCTACGTCCATCCCATGGGGAATGGGAGCAAAAACAAAAGTGTTGCGTTTATATTTTTGTTCAGTGTATGTATAAAGCACACCTGTCCACAGGAGCATTTTCTTCCATTCCAACCTCTCCATCACCATGGGCAAGGACGAAGAGCTGTCAAAGCATGTCACAAGACTGTAGACCCACATAAGACTGGAATGGACAAGACCATCAGCAAGAAGCTCGGTGACATGGTGGCAGCTTTTGGTGCAATGATTCACAAATGGAATTTATTTGTCATGGTCCTGAGTCTGAGGACTCAGTGTTTTGTGTTTCCTTATGCTTTTGTTCATTCCGAGTGTGTATTCTGTTGTGATTTTGCCATTTGTTAGGTTTCTGTTCTTTGCCTGCCTGCTCCCACTTCTGTGTTCCCTCTGTCTGTCCATGGTGTTATTGTGTCTGCTCATGAGTCTGCCTGTCAAGTTCAGTGTCCTGTCTGGTTCACTATGTCTGTTAGTTTCCTGTTTTATTCTGAAAGTTCATGTCTCATGTCAGTGTGTTCAGTTTTACCTCTCCCCTGTCTCGTTAGCCTAATTGCTCCCAGCTGTGTCTCCCTCCTGTGGCCCATTCCCTGATTACTCCCCGTGTATTTAAGCCCTGTGTTTTCCTGTGCTCTCTGTCGCGTCGTCTGTTTAGGTCCATGTCCGGCTGCATTATTCTGTTACCTGGTATTCATTCTGTGTCTCTCTGCGTGCATTTTGCTCCTCCTCCTGTGAGTGTCTGGTTTAAGTTTTGTTCTTTAGTTTTCCCAGTTTAGGTTTGTTTACTCCCCGCTCTGCTCTTCCTGTTTTGTCACCTTCTCACCGCTGTAAATAAACACTCACTCGCACCCCAGCCAGTGCCTGCATTTTGGATCCTTTTTTCAATACACCACACGACTGCCCCCAGCCGTGACAATATTGTATAATTCATGGTAAATGGCGGCCTAGCCAGTCTCCAGAGCTCAAAGCTATAGAAAGTCTACGGCCCAGTCAAGATCCATCAAGCAAAGTGGAACAGCGTGGCTGGACGTCGACACGGCCGGGAGGTGAATGCCTACAAAGCTGTGACGACACTCAACAATGTTGCACCACAGCAACAGGAAGATGTGCCAAAATCCTTCCATAATGGTGTGAGAAACTGATTACATGGAAGTTATATACAAAACCTCAATGTTTTTCACACAGTACATCTGCATTTTGGCTTAATGTGTACAAACAAGTAACTCCACTGTGTCATTCGTTGTTCTTTATGGATGCTTTGTTTTTACCATGACTCATGTTGGGAGTGTGTGTGAGCTTACGTTGGCACTGGGTTGCCCTTGGCCTCACACTCAATGATGATGTTATCTCTGGGGTCCACAATGTAGTTCTTTACTGACTGTTTCATGATAGTTGGGGGCTGCTTCACTGGGAGAGAGAAACAAGACAGTAGCTTTAGTAGAGGTTCACCACCTAATCACATCCACTGGAAGAAAACACAGCATTATATTTGTAAAGAGCCATCATGGTATGGCATTTGATGCTTTCTATGAATGTTTAAGATGTTGAACACTTTCTATTATTACTGTGCTTTAGTAATAATGCAAACAGACAAACAGTCACTTGTAGCAGGCCCATAAATCAGCGTCTGATGAAAACTCTAGTACATTTACACTAGACTGTTGAGTTTAGTATGGGAATGTTATGTGAGGGGGGGCTCCACAAGGACGACCTGGGACTAGATAGTTTCTGATAAACAATGCTCTGTTCAATAAATTCCATTTTTCTAAGTTTGAGAGATATTTGCTGAGATGGAAATAAAAGAAAGTTGAGATGTCCTTGATTGATTTGTGCTTGGCTCACTTTTTCACATGCTGTATCACAAATGTGCATGCCCTACAAAGTCAGGTCATCAGCAGAATGTTTCCCAATTTTACTTTTAACGAAGTCAATGACACGTCAGAAAGACCCAGACTGTCATATAGAAGCACATGCAAACAGTGCAGCCTCCTAATATGGCCTCTATTCAGAGGATGTTGCAGGAGTGACATTGAAGGCTCTTATGTTTTTACTGCACGTGCTCACTTTGGCTTACTAAGTGCATACTTTTGCTTTCACTTGCGACTGCTTGGTCAGGTTTAGACTGTGTATGAGGTTAAAATATGTTTATTGTACTCTTGACTTTAAACTTTGCACTTGACAATGATGATGATCCCCCAGTGCATTCAAATCTGGTCTTAAGTGAGGATTCATGACGGTGTTGATGGAGTCACAGCGCTGCTTTAATATTACAGTTTGGACCTTTTTTAAAGAATGCCACTGGCTTTGTTAAAACAACCATATATGACCCTCTGAGTGAAGGACAACAGGTTTGCTCTGTACTGAACGTGGGGACAAAAACATGTTAGAACACTTACAGTCTTGCTGGATCTTTGCTGTTAGTCCAAAGTAACGCCAAGGAGAAACAGAATAAGATGCACAAGTTGTGATTGTTAATCATATTAGAGACAAATACACATTAATATTGTACTATGTTACAGCTGTTATCATACACAGCTCAGTGGTTCCCAACTGGCCCACTAAGCTCATTTTAAGTGGGTCAACAACAATATTTAACAGTGGTAAAAATTCATGAAGTACTCCATGTAGGTGTGACTGTCTACAACCAGCTCTGCCAAGTGTCACTGTAGCTTTGCTATGTTGAGCTAACCCAGCAAGCACGAGCAGAGCCAATCATTTCAAGGAACGATCATGTGGGTACATTCATCTGTAGTATGGAAGCAGGTGTTCTCAGTAAAGGGCCCTCAGGTAGCAGACAGGGTTAGATCATGTTGAGAAAGGACTGCTTTGGTTTCCTGCAGACAAGCCGTCTCCATATAAAGCTTTGGAGTCAGGTCCACATGCCAAGTACAACGTTATCAAATAAGTGCACCAAAATTGCACCAAAAATCATCTACTTTCACCAAAAGGTGGAAGCTCGAGGAAGTGTTAATAGGAGGCTCCATTTGAAGTTGCTGATTTCTTTTTTTATATACACATTTCAAGACTTATAGATCAGATCTATACATATCTTCACAGACCCTATTTTTATCTTGAAAGTACTTTTTTCTCTTTTTAGATCTCACAAGTGCATTACTGGATATACAGGGAGTGCAGAATTATTAGGCAAGTTGTATTTCTGAGGAATAATGTTATTATTGAACAACAACCATGTTCTCAATGAACCCAAAAAACTCATTAATATCAAAGCTGAATGTTTTTGGAAGTAGTTTTTAGTTTGTTTTTAGTTTTAGCTATTTTAGGGGGATATCTGTGTGTGCAGGTGACTATTACTGTGCATAATTATTAGGCAACTTAACAAAAAACAAATATATACCCATTTCAATGATTTATTTTTACCAGTGAAACCAATATAACATCTCCACATTCACAAATATACATTTCTGACATTCAAAAACAAAACAAAAACAAATCAGCGACCAATATAGTCACCTTTCTTTGCAAGGACACTCAAAAGCCTGCCATCCATGGATTCTGTCAGTGTTTTGATCTGTTCACCATCAACATTGCGTGCAGCAGCAACCACAGCCTCCCAGACACTGTTCAGAGAGGTGTA